>NW_021168127.1:0-842 GCF_004154835.1 Alternaria arborescens
AAGCATGCGCTATTATCTCTGCGCCTTTAGAGAGGCTTTTTACTGCCTTAACTATTAAAGTAGGTAAGCTGTCTACATGCCTCTAAAACCTCTTAAGAACTAGCTTTGTTTAAGACCCTAACTCTAGGGTATTGCTTAGAGTTTGCGACTGCTAGGGACTGTCCTTAACAGTAAGTAACAGTAGAGTACGCAGGCGGACGTCGAGCATTAATATAACAGCGTCTAGATTAAATAGAACTAAGCTAGCGCCTTAGAAGCCTCCTAGGATATTGCTCTTTGTAATTAAGACGTTTTGAGCGGCAATAAGGCACGGCAAGAACTCTGTTTTAGTAATGTAGGTGATCTTATTGCGCATTAGCTTCTTAGCTTAGCACCTATACGCCTTCTTTAGCAGCGCAAAACAGCTAACGTTAAGCAGCTGCAGCAAGTGCGAGGAGTGTAGAGGCATACAGAGGGTGATTATCTTCTTCTCCTACCCTAGAGGATGTGCGCGATTGCACTACAATCGCGCTGTGTTGTTAGTAGCGATAAGGATGCGATAAGAAGCGAGGCGTAGGATCGCGGTAGTAGGATCGCGGTTCGCTAGCTACGCTACTAAGCTGGCTATAGAAGATCGAAAGAAGCAATTTTGTGCAGATTTACGCCAGGATTTTAGATCTTCACTCAGTTTATCGATAGCTGCTCTCTTTGTTGAGATATCCGCGTTCAAAGGTAGAGTTTGAGTTTTGGTGTTCCTCACGTGACTACAAGCTACACAGCCACTGTTGCAGCGCTCTAGCCACACAATTTGATATAGAATTACGCCACAATTTCAAATCTGTATCTAGTTTGTTGATAACTGC
>NW_021168128.1:0-789 GCF_004154835.1 Alternaria arborescens
TAGTCTCTTCTATTAGCATAAACTTTATCCTTTTTATATATCTATATATAATAACTAGGACTATATTAAATAACCTTCTAGATTTTAGTTCTAATGATTTTAGAAGCTTTGTTATAAAGTCTATTATTATGCTACTCTATAGCTTAGTTAGTAGTAGTAAAGGCTAAAATAGGCTATAAAGCTTATATCTCTTAAGCTCATTCTAGAAATAAGCTAAATTGTTACTTTAGATATTCTACACTTTTACTTATAATCGTAGTATTATAAATACTTTTACTAGTTATCTAACTATCTCTTCTAGTAATATATATCTATATTCTTCAGACTTATATAGTTTCTTAATAGGACTTAATTTTATTTATAAAGGTATATATATTTAGTCTCCTTAAATTATATCCTAGTACTCTTGTTTATCTTATAATAATTTATTAGAACTATTCTTAGTAAGCTTAAACTACTAGCTAGCTACCTTTTACTACTATTACTACTATAGTATATCTACTTACTTAGCTACGTTAGCTATCTTAGCTAGTTCTAGTTAGTTATAACGTAGACTACTATTAAGTATCTTTTTAAATATAGCCTTATATAGTTCCTTATAACTATCTTCCTATAAGTTAGATCTTCTACTTAGAGTATCTGCTACTCTGTTAAGTATTTTAGCTTAATAAGATACTTTAAAACTAAACTATACTAATAGTTTAGCTTATTAGACTTACTATTAGTGAAGTTTCTTTATTATTATAAAACTTACTAAGTTCTAGTAATAAGTAAAAACCTTAATCTAGT
>NW_021168129.1:0-787 GCF_004154835.1 Alternaria arborescens
GCTTACTTTACTTACTATACTTTAGAACTTTACTTTTTTAGTATATTATATAAGTCTATATATAATCTTAAACATCTTAACTTAGCGTTAGTTAATAGTATAGCCTACTAATTAGCTTAAGCATCTTACGTGCGCTAAAATAGCCTACTATATATATATTATAGTTCTAGAATAAAATCTCCTACTTAATAGCTAGGTCCTCTAGAATATATATCCTACTATTATATCTTAAGGCTTAGTTTTTATTAATGCGCTATATAAGCACATTTCTATAAACTCAAGTATATATTAGTTAATTAGAGCTTACGCTTCTCTCTTATATAAAAGCGTCTCTTTACTAAAGTTAAAGTAAGACTTCTAACAACGTTTCTAACTTAGCTAATGTAAGTTTACTACTAACTAGTACTCTAGCTAGTAAGTATAGCACGCATAGTATACACCTTATAGCGCTAGTAGTAGAGACCTTTATAGCGCTGCATATACTAGCTATATATATCTTATACGCGCTTAATAAGCTAGGCTTAAGCGTAAATCTTTTTACTTTACTCTACTCTTCTTTTACTAGAAGCTTATTCTGCAAAGTAAGTAATAACTAAGTTAGTAAAGTATTTTCTTGCTTATAATCTACTCTTCTTAAGAGACTATCTACTAAGTTAAAATAGCTTAAGTAGTACTTTATCTTAAGGTTAAAAGTACCTAAATAGAGCGCCTATTATACTTAGCGTAGATGTAGTTTTTAGACTACGCGTATAGAGCGCAGGTTATTATAGTTTATTAGAACTTAAAT
>NW_021168130.1:0-787 GCF_004154835.1 Alternaria arborescens
CTACTAATAACTTTCTTCTTTATATACCTATTAAAGTATTCTAACTACCTAATACTAACTTTAATTATTATCTAACTATCTTTAAAGACTATATTTACTTAGTCTTAAAGTAGGCTTTCCTCTTTATAGTAAGTAGATAAGTAGTACTTACTTTAGAAAATAATAAAAAGTAAAATTACTTCCTTTATTACGTCTATACTCTAAATAGCTATAATTTACTTCTAGTTGCCTTACTAAATAGTTTTTAGCTATTCTTAATAATTTACTACTATAAATACTAAGCTACTTAATTGTAGGCTTATTATAAAGCTAGTCTTAGTAAAGCTATATATACTTTTAATCTAAATAATATACTTTACTTTTATATTCTATACTAGGCGGAACTAGCCTTAGATAACTCTAAGATTTTTGTAGAAAGCTCTACTATAGTTATACTTTTAATTAAACTTAGTTTTGAGCTTAAAATAACACTTTATAAAGTTTACAACCTAGTTCTTACTAATTAGCTTCTAATTATAGTTACTAAGTAAAAATTAGCTATCGCTTTAATATTAGTAAGCTTAAGTAGATATCCTTATTCTACTAGCTTGAGAATATATATTTGATAATTACTATCTCTTTAGGTCTTTAAAGATCTATTAAGTTAAGCGCGCAATTACGTTATTAAAGCGTCTTAGTAAGTTGCGTTTATAGTGTTACTTTAGAGACGCTATAGATAGCTTTAGCGCGTCGCGTTATTAGTAGCGCGTCTCTTTAGATAGCCTATATTATAAGCTATATATCTACT
>NW_021168131.1:0-782 GCF_004154835.1 Alternaria arborescens
AATAGACTATTCTACTTAGAATCTACTACTGCATCTTGCTTACATGTGCGCGAGTTGTAACTAGCCTCGCCGCAGCGTCTACAGCTTCTTTGCGACAATTCGCCTACCTTAACGCGCACCCTCTTCTTTACCTTCTTCCTATTACTGCGCGCGCTAAACTCTTTTAGAGTTAATAGTTAAAGACCTTCCTCTACTATAAAGGTTCTCTTCTTCTATACTTGCTTTCTTTTATACAATTTACGTCGCGTAGTAGCCTTAGTAGCTGCTTTAAGCTTAGCGATACGCTTTTGCGATAACACTAAAGTATGCGCTATTATCTCTGCGCCTTTAGAGAGGCTTTTTACTGCCTTAACTATTAAAGTAAGTAAGCTATCTACATGCCTTTAAAACTTCTTAAAAACTAGCTTTATTTAAGACCTTAACTCTAGAGTATTACTTAGAGTTTGCGACTACTAGGGACTATCCTTAATAGTAAGTAATAGTAGAGTACGCAGGCAGACGTTAAGTATTAATATAACAGCCTCTAGATTAAATAGAACTAAGCTAGCACTTTAGAAGCCTTCTAGAATATTACTCTTTGTAATTAAGACGTTTTAAGCAGCAATAAGGCACAGCAAGAACTCTATTTTAGTAATGTAGGTAATTTTATTGCGCATTAGCTTCTTAGCTTAGCACTTATACGCTTTCTTTAGCAGCGCAAAACACCTAACGTTAAGCAGCTGTAGCAAGTGCAATAAGTGCGGAGGCATGCAGAGGGTAATAATCTTCTGTTCCTTATAGTA
>NW_021168132.1:0-776 GCF_004154835.1 Alternaria arborescens
TACTGCTAGCGCTATAGAGTGCACACTATGCGTGCTACGCTTACTAGCTAGAGTACTAGTTAGTAGCGAACCTGTATTAGCTAGGTTAGAAACGTTGTTAGAAGTTCTGCTCTAACTCTAGCAAAGGAACGCCTTTGTACAAGAGAGAAGCGCAAGCTCTAATTAACTAAAACGTACTTAAGTTTGCAGAGATGCGCCCGCATAGCGCATTAATAAGAATTAAGTCTTAAGATATAATAGTAAGATCTATGTTCTAGAGGAACTAGCTATTAAGCAGGAGATTTTGTCCTAGAACTATAATACATACATAGTAGGCTATTTTAGCGCATATAGAACGCTTAAGTTAATTAGCAGGCTATACTATTAGCTAACGCTAAGCTAAGACGTTTAGGATTACGTATAGACTTGTACAGTATGCTAAAAGAGTAAAGCTCTAAGGCACAGTAAGCACAGCAAGCTAGTATTGCTACTAATCCTAGAAGATATCTTTAAAGAGGTGTTACTTAATTTTGTTACTAGATTGCTACTAGCAAAGGACAACTTAGGTTGCGTCTTTAATGCAGTACTAGTAATAGTTAATCGCTTTTTAAAGATAGCGATCTATATACCTGCTTTAAAGATATAAGACGCAAAGCAATTTGCTAAATCTTATTTTAATTATGTTATCTTGCAGTATAGTATTTAAAAAGGTATTATGTTAGACTAAAAGTTAATCTTTACTTCTGCTTTCTAGACAGAAATATGCTACTAACTACAGGTAAAGCGCAGGCTTAGCA
>NW_021168133.1:0-774 GCF_004154835.1 Alternaria arborescens
ATACTTTTTGAAACTAATATTAATAAAAGTTATATCTTATCTTATATTAAGCTTATTAATTTGCCTCAAGATTGCATAGTTGCTACTGTAATACGTCCTTTTTTTTTAATATCTAATACTAGTTATTAGCTAGTTATGCCTTTATAACAATGTTTTTAATCTTCTAGTCTAAGGTTATTAGTTGTACTTAAATTAGAACTTTAAGTTATAATACTATTATAAAATCTTCTTTAGTTACTAAGCGTGCTTTCTTAAATAAGTTTATATTACTTAAGTTATTATCTAATTCTATCTAAGTTAAGTATAGCGTGCGATATTTAGTTATTCGAATTTTAACAGCTACTTATTTAATTATTCTGTCTTTACTATAGTTACGCGTAAAGCATCTTACTTTACTTTACTTTACGCAAACGTTATTTATATAACGCTCTTAGTAATTCTTTTAACAGACTATTTTACTTTTATTTCTAGTCTTTTTATCTTTAAGATTACCTTACACTTTACTAGTTATAATAGCGTTATTACCTCTATTAACTTTTCTACGTTACTTTTTTAGTGTTAAGTAAATTAAGTTAAAAATATTTCTTTTAGTAATTCTATTCTTAGAGGCTATTATTAATACGCGTAGCTAGCTTAATAAGAGCCTATAGTAACTTAGCCTTTTTATAGTATATAAGTCTATTTCTAATATTATTCTTAGAGCTAGCTTTAAATACTATTTTAACTACTATAGTATCTTTCTTAATCTATACTTATAGTTACTAAGACTCTACT
>NW_021168134.1:0-769 GCF_004154835.1 Alternaria arborescens
TTCTAGCTAAGTATATTATTAGTTTCTTTAGCTGCAGGACAGAGAAGAGATATATAGAATATAGAGTGTATCTTTATAGATTTAGGTAGATTAGAGCAGTACGCGTAAAAAACTACTTTCTTAGCTATTTAGTAAAGTCCTAAGTTCTTCTAATCTAGCTTCTTTAATAGTTACTATATTTAGATATTACGCGCGTTTAGCTATACTTTGTTACTAGCTTTGTAAGCTAGTATAAGTAGGCGTTTATAGTTTACGTATTCTTACTATAGAGCTTACGCCTATATTATTTTTTTGCAGATAAACTTTGTAATATGATGTATCTTATTAATTACTATGTTTACTTTCTAGGCTTATAGAGCTTAGTAGGCAAGACGTGTCTTGTTTATAAGTAGTTTAAAGCCTATTTAGAGGTTCTAGCTGTAGTAAGCTATTATTAGAGATACTCCTATAGATTTTAAAATAGTATTATTAGCTTTTAATTAAGTAATAGAAAGCTATTAGACCTAGTTGTCTTACTAGTAGCTTATATACGCGCGTAAGACTTGTTTTATTACAGCGTTAGCGTTTTTAGTTTGCCTATTAGTTTTAGAATAATAGCTAGTTAAGAAGCGTAAGTTAATTTTTAGCTAGCTATATAGTTTATTATAAAAGGCAGAGATAAACTATCTACCTCTATTAGAGATAATTGTGTTAGGGAGGCTATAGTTGCACTAGACGTAGCGAAGAAATATATACGCTACGTCTAGTGCTTCTATCTTACTATATAGTA